>NC_067486.1:66700340-66722840 GCF_947179515.1 Apodemus sylvaticus
CACAATCTATTTTCTTTAAAATCAATGGCAAACACATTACTTTCACACTATAAAATTTGTCTGCCAGTTTTTACATTTGAATGCATGACAATGCAACTTATTGGATTTGTTTTTTTCGAGACAGGGTTTCTCTGTATAGCTCTGGCTGTCCTGGAACTCACTCTGTAGACCAGGCTGGCCTCGAACTCAGAAATCTGCCTGCCTCTGCCTCCCAGAGTGCTGGGATTACAGGCGTGTGCCACGGCCGCCCGGCTACAATGCAACTTATTAAAGAGACATTGTTTTAAGTCTTATTCCTTGAAAGTCTAATTTCTAAGATAAGATTCACATAAATCATTATGCTAATTTAGAAATATCTTTAGAGGCCTGTTTGTCCTGGGTTGAGTCATGCCACATGTGTTGCTGTTTTAGATGGATCCAACCCTAAAATTACCAGTTTTTGTTTTGTTTTGGTTTGGTTGGTTGGTTTTTGTTTGTTTGTTTGTTTGTTTTGGTTTTGGTTTTTTGTTTTTAGGATTTGGTTTTTTTGAGACAGGGTTTCTCTTATATAGCCCTGGCTGTCCTGGAACTCACTCTGTAGACCAGGCTGGCCTCGAACTCAGAAATCCACCTGCCTCTGCCTCCCAGAGTGCTGGGATTACAGGCATGCGCCACCACTGACAGGCTGAATTACCAGTTTTAAACTAACTTTTTGTTACCAACATTACACCTTTTAAATCATGTCCAATAACTTACAAGCCAATACTCTACAGTCCAGACATGCCAAATATACATATACCTTTTAGACCAATCAAAACCAAAAATGAAGCGACTACATGAACCTAATAAATTTAAACCAAACAATTTTTTTCTTTTTCTAGCTCTAATTTCAAGAGAAAAAAAAAAGCACTTTGATCCAATAATCACAATTGCAAAGATTTTTCTAGGAGAAATGACCATTAGCCACTTGCCCTAGAACTTGAGGCTGCTGGCCCTTTTAAAAGCAGCTTTTTTCCCCAGTTATGTTTGACTCCTAGCTGAATGCAGGGCAACTTAAATCAGCTTTTGCTCTGTAAACTGAGACTAGATTAAGAAATGGACCTCCAGCAGATGAAGTGTTTACTATTTTTTTCTTTTCAACATTAAACATAGGACAACAGTCATTCAAACAACAAAACAAAGACAGACACAAATTGACATGTGAACAAATTGGGGCATCAAAGACAAACAATACATAGAAAGGGAAACACATTTGTTGTACAGTGCTAAGAATATCTCCAGTAGTGTCCATAGAGGAAACAGGACGACTCCATATAATCACTTGTCCCTAGGAGAGTTTTAAAATCCATTTTCCTTCTCTCTTTCTCGTGTTTCTAAAATCTGTGGGGTTTTTTGTTTTTTACTCATTTTATTTTATTTTATTTTATGCCCTATTCCTCTCGCCTGATGCAGTTCTAGACTGCAGAGAATTTGCCTAACAGGATTTCCCGTTCTAATTCACTGTCATACCCTAGCTGATCTTAGCATCAGGCCTATGCTAATTCAGTCTAGCCCATATCCCTTTTGCACCACTGCAACAATAGCCTTCAAAAAATAACATTTATAGCACTAAAATTAATACTCTATGTTGTTTACCGTGCCGGATACATAACTTTTTTTCGTTTCCATGGAGCTCTACCCAAGAGAGCCTCCCTCAGTTGGTCTCTCCGTTTCCAGGTCCCATGTTGGGTGCCAATCTGTGGCTGCCCATGGCTACATTCGAATGGGTTACCAGGTTCCCTGGAAGGAAAGCTGGGGATAGAAACGGTGTGCCAAGAGAAACATGGAGCCAAGACGAATTTCCTGTTTAATGCTCAAAGTTTATTGGGAGGTCTCCAAATATATATAGGTGGGGGGGGGGGACACTTTCCCCAAAGGCTGGAAACAGGTCTGCAGAACTGGTTTGCTTGCTCCGCAGGAGGCTGACATCAGGTGGCAGCTAGTGTCTCTCAGGAAGCTGCAGGTCCTTGTAGAACAATGGGCTAGAGCTACACCCTAGGTGGGAAGTAGTGACTTGTAGAGTTATAAAATTCTTGCTCAAAAGCAGGGGGGAGGGCATAGTTTCCCTGTGTAGCCCTGGATGTCTTAGAACTCACTCTGTAGACTACGCTGGCCTTGAACTCTCAGAGATCCATCTTCTTCTGCCTCCTGTGTATTGGGATTAAATGTGTGTGTCACCACCACCCAGCTGAACCAACAATTTATTACTGTTTAGTGTATTTATGGGGCAGGGCACATGCCATGTTTCATACATGTTAGAGAACAACTACTAGGAATTAGTTCTCTCTTTTTAGCATGTGGGGCCCACGTGGCAAATGAGGTGGTCAAGTCTGGCAGCAGGTCCCATTAGCAGCCAAGACATCTCACCAGCCATTCGAGAAAATACTTTAAATTAACATGCTGGGTCTGGGACAAAGGATGTGCTTTTGCTCTCAGAGCCTACTTTCAGCAAGCTGAAATAGCACACGACGGTTTACCAATATCTCACATAGGTGCTCAGCGTAGGTCAACCCCCACTGCGTTGGCCTGGGCCAATCCCTGCATCCACGAATGGGATCCTTTGGCCCGGATACTTGTCATGGAGTTGTGTTTGGGGGATAGAAGCCAACATGGTCTAAATGTTAAAATGTTGTCTTAGGTAATTCAAAACCCCTAGTGAAGATAGCAAGTGCAGTGTCAGTCACTCCAGGATGTCCAGTCACATGACTCAGCAGTTACGAGTACTCCTGCAGTAAGTACTGACCCCAGTTGAGTTCTCAGCATCTGAGCCAGGACACTCAAATTTACCTTGTCTCCAGCTCTAGGGGACATGATGCCTCTGACCCCCAAAGTCATCTACATCTGCGCAAATACATAAAAATAAAACATCTACCCCTACACACATAGAAATAAAACAAATCTCTGAACATGAATGAGAATTGTGCTAGGAACTGAGGACTAGCTTGGTTGGGAGGGTGCTTGTCTGGCATGTGTGAAGGCCTGGTATTCCTGGTATCATCCCTACACATCACATAAAGCAGGTGTGGTGGCACACACCTGTAATCCCTGCACTAGTGATGTAGATGGACAGCTCTGGTGAGGCAGAGGCAGGAAGAGCAGAGATTTCAGGTCATCTGCTTAGTAAAATGTTTGAAGCCAGCCTGGGACACGTGAGATTCCCAACTTAAGAAAGGATACTATCCACCAAAGACATTTTATTGCATCATTGCCTTCCACAATGAGTATTCCAGAACAAATAATAACAAATAAAAATACCTTTCGAGGGGACCAGACATCAGACAGACACAAGAGCACAATTAACATTTAAAAAAAAAGATGACAGATGTATTTATCTTCTGTGTGTGTGTGTGTGTGTGTGTGTGTTGGTGGCCACTGCTAAGCCTCCATTATGGAGCAGGCTGAGGCCCAGTGAAGCATCACTGAGCAGACACCTGGCCCCTCTGACAGAGTTCCAGACAGAGGCCTGTGGTGTCTGTCACAGGGCTTCACACTGACTGCTGCTTTTTATGGCTTTCCCGGGATCTATGTCTTAGGGGCGGCAGCACCTCAGAGTACCCATTAGCTGCCTGAGGGGGACCTCATCAAGGGAGAAGATGCCACCTGCTACTTTCTCCCTCCCTCAGCCTCCTAGCAGAGCTTTCTTGGCCTCTCTCTACTTCCTATGCTCATGGTTTTCCTCCCTGCTTTTCCTACCAACTAACATCTGAAAGACTTGAGTGTCCCCACAGAGGATAGAGCTAGTCCAAGCCTTCTTATTCTCATCTGAAGGGACCTGGGTCCCCATGGTCCTCCTGAGAAAGCAGGTCATGCTTCTGTCTCTTGCCTGTGTTCTTGGGCTGAGGCCCTGTTGTATTCTGTAGCTGCCTGCAGCTACTACGAACTGGCTTCCTGGAACAGAAGCTGAGGGATGGATGGGGAAGGGGCAAAAAGAAGGAGGCCAGGATGGAGGCCCTAACTTTAATGGTGGTCAGACCTTTTAACAGTTTGAGCAAGCCCCTCCCCCTCAGACTCCGGGCTGAGTTCTGGTGGTCCTTGGCTCTACTGCTCAGGCAGCAGCATGGGTCACCTGCTTAATTCAGGAATTCGTAGACCTGGAGGAACATGAACTTCACCTTCACTCTGAGCTTCTCCATCCTAGGTGGAGCAGAATTCTGACTAGCTAGGGTCCCTGCTCAACAAAGGCTGGGAAAAGTTCACCTTGACCAATGTCAAGTACACTCTGAGCACTCAATCCTAGGATAAAAATTCCTGCTGTTACCTACTTCCCTATTATGCCCTAACTTCAGATTCCTGCTGGAAGCCCTTATCCTTGGCCAATGTCAAGTTCCTACCAGGTGGCATGACATCCCAATATGGCTCTGTACAAGGCCCTATCACAAGCAGCTGACTGTTCAAGGGTGGCCAGAGTCCAGAGCTCAGGGGAGGCACTGCTCAGGGATGAGCTACAAGGGTGCTCCCTCCCTCTAGATTGGAAACACTAATGGTTGGCCCACCAGGAAAGAGAAGCCCCATGCCAGTCCCCACCAGAGTAGCATTCCATAGTAACTGAAGAAAATCAACTCTTACAAAGACTCATAGTCTCTATGTGCATTTAATTTGATGGGTGTGTCTTCAGCAAGCTGTGTTCTTCATGCAGGTCCTCATCCAGAGGGGTTGGCAACCAGTGCAGAGGATTGCTAGAGGTCAAACTTTGTCTCTGCCCATTTCTCCTTGTCCTTAAGATTGCAGCTTGTGTGGGCTGTCTAGGGAGAGCTCCACATTCTTATCATTCTATACGGGATGAGAAACAGAGTGGGGGGAGGGAGAGAGTGAACAAGGGAGGCAGGGAGGGAGGGAGGGAGGAAGGGAGAGAGAGAGAGAGATCAGGTTTAGAAAAGATTTCCAGACAGCATCCGTTGAAAACTGAGATTTGTCAACTATTTTAACACTTTTCATCTTCTCCAGCTTTCATCCTATTGTCCCTTGTGTCTTTGGGGTGTCTGTCTGTCTGGTTGGTTTGAGGCAGCATCTTTATAGCCTAACCTGATGTGGTGTTTTGAATGAGGATGGCCCCACAGACTTACATGTTTGAATAATTGGCCCCCATTGGAACTGTTTGAGAAGGATTAGGGGTGTGGCCCTGATGGAGGAGACATGCCCCTGGAGGCAGCTTTGGGGTCCACACCATTCCCAGTTAGCCCTCTCTGCCTCCGACTTTCAGATAAGGATGTAAGCTCTCAGCCTCTGCTCCAGTGCCACGTTTGCCCGACTGCTGCCATGCTCCCCACCATGGTAGCCGAGCTCTTACCCCCTGAAACTGTAAGCCTCACTAAACTCTTCCTTCTACAAGTAGTAGTCTTGGTCATGGCGTCTTGTTACGGAGGAAGTTACTAAGACACCTGGCTGCAGATGTGTGGTCCTCATGCTTTGGCCTCCCCAGATGCTGTCTGGGTTTTGCTGCTGCTGGTATTTCCAACCACATGTATTTTGTTTTGTGTTTATGTGCCAGGGTCCCAATAGGTAGCTTCAGTGGGGTTAGTCTGGAAGTCACATGTAGCCCAGGCTAGCCTGAAACTTACAGGTCCTCTGGAAGAGCAGCTGGTACTTCTAACTGCTGAGCCTTCTCTCCAGCCCTGGCCCTGGATTTAGAAATAAACTCTTGCCTTGAGATGTCGGGGAAGAAGAGAGCTGCTTTTGTGCTCTTGTGAATCTGACCAACAGTTCCCATGCCTGTCCTGCCCCCACTGTCATCTCCATGCCCAACTTAGACCCCAGTCTTTTACAACCTGGTGCTGCTGTCCCAAGCACTTAGGTCATAGTCACAGAAGTGGATATTTAGTTTAATTTTATTTTTGTTTTATTTTTGGCATTATAAACTGTGGGACCTCACAATGTTACTGCACCTCTCTTTAATTACTCATAATATGTTGCTGTGCCTCTCTTTAATTACTATTTTAGTAATATAAAGTGCTAATTTCACTTTATATTACTAAAATTTTGTTCTTAATTTCTCTCATCTATTACCTCTCCCCACCATCAAGTCATTTTCTTTTCTTTTGAGGCACCATCTCACTGAGTTCTCCAGGCTGGCTGTGATTCCTTTTGTAGCTCAGGTGGGCCCTGAACTTGCTACCTTCTTGTATGTTGAGTAGCTATCATGATTGGCCCTGGTTAGCAGTGGATAATTATTTGTCTATTTGTTATACTTATAGACCTGGGAGGGAGAACACACAGCCACACTGCATGTGGAGGCTCTGGAACAGTCTGTGGGAGCCGGTTCTCTGCCTCCTGCATGTGGGTCCTGTGACTGAGCTCAGCATGTCAGTCTCAGAGGCAAGGACCTTTCCCAGCTGAGCAACCTCACTTGCCAGAAAGGGGGTAAGTTAGGCTGTCAAGGACACTAAGACAGAGCTACTCTGTTTATAAAAGAGGAATTGGAAGCCCTGAGAGACTCAGAGACAGGGCTGATGTCATGTAGATGGCCACTAGTGCTCAGGACCAAGTGGTGGCCGGTGCTGTGCCTGGGACTCCTTGTTTGCTATTTTTTTTTTTTAATATTGGTTCATTTTTTTATATGCATGAGTGTTTTGCTTGTGTTTATGGATGCATACCATGTGCTTGCCTGGAACCTGTAGAGTTCAAAGAGGTCACTGGATGCCCTGGAACTAGAGTTGGGGATGGTTATGTATCATGGTGTGAGTGCTGGGAGCCAGGCCTCATGTCCTCTGTAAGAGCAATGTGTGCTCTTAACCACTGAGCTGCCTCTCCAGCTGTGCCTTGTGCCTCTGCTCTCCTCTGCCTGGGCATTCGTTCTGCCAAGCCAGAGGCTGCACTCACCTAGCAGTCAGCGCCGGGCATGCTTTGCTGGATTAGGGGTCTGATTCTGAACTCCTGTTCTGACTTTGGGGAAGATGCTGTTGTCTGCTCCATAGTTGGAGAAGCTGGTTTGTCGTAAGTTATGACGGTCTTCCTCATTCAGCTTCTGCTCTTCTACTTTCTTCTTTTTGTTCATTGACCTATAATCAGTAAATTTAATTAGGACACAGGGAGGACAACAAAGTTTCTTTTCTTTTCTTTTCTTTTCTCTCTTTTTTTTTTCTTTTTTGTTTTTTCGAGACAGGGTTTGGTTTCTCTGTGTAACCCTGACTCTCCTGGAACTCACTCTGTAAACCAGGCTGGCCTCAAAATCAGAGATCCCCATGCTTCTGCCTCCCAAGTGCTGGGATTAAAGGCCAGTGCAGTCATTGCCCAGCAACAAAGTGTCTTCCCTTCCCTTCCCTTCCCTCCCCTCCCCTCCCCTCCCCTCTGCTCCCCTCCCCTCCTCTCCCCTCCCCTTCCCTCTTTTTTCCTCTTGCAACAAAGTTTCTTCTCACTAGGTAGACCAGGCTGGCCTTGAACTCACAAAAATCAGCTGGCACCTGCCTCCCAAGTGCTGTGCTCAAAGGTGTGCTCCACCCTGATCCAGGCCCACATTGGCTATTAAGTGTGCTTCTCAGCTAGTTATAGAACTAAGAGAAGTGAAAGAGAAAGCACAACACAAGCCTTACAAGTGTTTACAGAAACATCTCAGAGAGTAACACAAGCTTAGCATACCAAGGTCTTAAAAAGGAAACAAACAGGGCTGAAGAGATGGCTTAGCAGTTAAGAACACTGACTGCCCTTCCTAAGGTCCTGAGTTCAAATCCCAAGAACTACATGGTGGCTCACAACCATCTGTAATGGGGATCTGATGATCTCTTCTGAGTGCACTCACATAAATCTTGAAAGAAAGAAAAAGAACAAGCAGCCAAGGTCAAGGTCATAGCTCTGCGGCACTGCACAGAAGTGTGAGGATGAAGGTGTGATCCTTAGAGCCCATGCAGGCAGCATGGAGGCCAGCCTGCTATTCTAGCACTTGGAAGGACAGGAGCCCCCATAAGAACCCTGGAGTAAGCTGGGTAGCCAGCGTAGCTGGATCTGAGTCCCAGTGCAACTGAGAGACCCTGCCTCCACTAATATAGGAAGCTACAACAGAGGAAGCCTTCAAACATCAACCCTGGGCCGCCATATTTCATTCACATGCACATAGCATCTGCACACACATACACAATCAGGAGGAAAGGAGATAGGGCTTGGCAAGAAGAGAGGACCGATTGGAGACACTTCAAGCGTCTCTGGCAGACCTAATGTAAGCCTTCATACCCACAGAGGATCTCTGATTATTAATCAACTCTGATTATCTGCAGTCTTCCTGCCCATGGGCCATGGTCCCACTCTCCAGATCAAGAGGATAGAGATAGCTCTATCTATGACACAGCCACTCCCAGCACCCCTGTGCTTCAGTCACATCGGGACTGTCATTTGATGTGTTTATATAGTCAGCTCAGCTTACTCTGGGGTCCTGCCTTTGACATTCTTGTCAGGAGTAGCAAAGTTTCTCTTCATCCCTGTGAACTGAACAAGGATGCAAATTTTCATGCTGTACTCCCAAGAGCTCTGACTCTGTGGCTTGGGCTAATATCCTGGCTCTGCAGTAGGATGGAGGAGATATGCTATGAAGCTGTCACAAGGACACACAACTCTTTAGTAACTCTGGTCCCTGGAGGGCCAGGATAGTCAGCCAGCTACCCTAAGAAAAGAGAAAATAGGCTTGCTCCCAAACCAGGGATGTCTTGCCTCTCTTCCTACAAGTGAGAAAGCTAGATATTGTGGGGATGCCCATGTGGCTGGTTCAAACAATCAGATTGCACACCTTAAATGCATACAATTAAAAAAATAAGAATTACCAGTGCCCAGGCAATGGTGGTACATACCTTCAATCCTAGGATTTGGGCAGTAGATCTCTGTGAGTTTGAGGCCAGCTTGGTCTACAAAGTGAGTTCTAGGACAACAAGGGCTACACACAGAGCCCTTGTTGTATCAAAAAACAAAAACAAAACAAAGAAAGAACAGAATATCTGTCCATTCTATAGTGACAGTGGGGGAAGGTGTAAGCTAAATGTAGGGTGCAAGCAGCTGCTGCTCCCACAGGGAATCCCACTGCCCCTTGTAGATGGAAAAGAGGTCACAGTCTTCTCTGCCCAGCTACTGGAGAAGCTGCAGCACTGCTAAATATTGCTGAATGACTAAAGGGACCTCATTTCCCTTCCCTTAAGAGACTGACAGCATCAAGCTGAGAAAAAGTCGCTGAGAAAAAGAAATGAGCTTCCTACTTTAAAACCCTGTTGAGAGCCCTAGGCAGGGGATTGGTTTGGGGGAAGTTATGGTGTGAAAACACCAGTGGAATTAAATACATGGTGGTTTGTTTTAAGACTGTCTTATAGAGCTAAGGCTGGCCTGAAAATCTCTATGTAACCAAGGATGACCTGGAACTTCTGAGCCTCCTGCCTTCACTCCCTGAGCTGGGAAGACACCCAGTTTATGCTGTGTAGGAGAGCTGATGTAAATCTCCATACCGGTTATTTAAGCACGCTATCAACTAAGCGCCAACCCCAGCCCTTGATCTTGTATTTGTAAGACAGGCTCTCACTTAGTCAAGCCTGGCCTCAAACTTGCTATGAAGTTTAGGATAGCCCTAAACGCTATTTATTTATTTATTTATTTATTTATTTATTTATTTATTTATTTATTTATTTTGAGACAGGGTTTCTCTGTATAGCCCTGGCTGTCCTAGAACTCACTCTGTAGACCAGGCTGGCCTCGAACTGAGAAATCCTCCTGTCTCTGCCTCCCAGAGTGCTGGGATTACAGGGGTGCGCCACCACCGCCCGGCTTTTTTTTTTTTTTTTTTTTTTGGCAGCCCTAAATTCTTAATCCTCCTGCTTCCAAGTACTGAGTTTACAGGTGTATATAGCTATGCATACCTTGAGTTAAATAGTGCTAACAGGAAGTTGCCTTTCTGTTGTTTGAGACAGGATAGCATAGCCCTAGCTATCCTGGAACTCACTCTGTATACCAGGCAGGTCTTGAACTCACAGAGATCTGCCTGCCTCTGCCTCCCAAGTGCTGGGATCAAAGGCATGCACCTTCACACCTGGCCCTAGGGGAGAGTTGTTAATACTATAGAAAACTGATTATTGGGTCTGACTGATGTGAAGTAACATGAACAAAAAATTTTTAACCATAAAGGACATTTAATCAAGTATATAATATCACTTAAGACAGAATTAAGTAAAGGCCATTGAACAGTGACATTCAATGGGAAAGAACAGACACTGTTCTTGGAGAGGATCTGAATTCAGGGTACAACACCGAGGTTGGGTAGCTTACAACTGCCTGTAACTCCTGCTCTGACACTCTTTTCTGGATTCCTTGGACACCTTCTCATCTTCTTTTCTTTTTAACTTTATTTATTTAATGTCTGAGTGCTCTGCTGCATGTATATCTGCCTGCCTAAAGAGGGCATCAGATCCCCCTATTGATAGTTGTGAGCCACCATGTGGTTGCTGGTGAACTCAGGACCTCTGGAGGAGCAGCTGGTGCTCTGAGCAGCTGGTGCTCTTAACCGCTAAGCCATCTTATGAGATCTTGGACACCTTCTCTTACACACACTTATTTTATATAATATATTTTATATAATATTTATATTATATTATATATAAACTATATAACCTAGTATTGAATATATTATTTATATTTATGATATCAATTCTTAATTTTACATGTTATATGTAAATATATATAAATATAAAAGAAACTTAAATAATTTCCTTTCTTTTTAAAAAAGATTTATTCATTTATTTTATGTATATGAGTACACTGTAGCTGTACAGATGATTGTGAGCCATCATTTGGTTACTGGGAGTTGAACTCAGGACCTTTGGAAGAGCAGTCAATGCTCTTACCCTCTGAGCCATCTCACCAGCCCCCAATTTCCTTTCTTTTTAAAGGATTTATTTTTATTATTTTTTCTAGGTTTTTTATATATAATATATAAATAATAACTATTATGTTAAAATATAAATGATGCCTGTATCAGTATATTATACATGATATATTATTATAATTAATATATTATATTAATATATTGTAATATATTATATTACAAATATATCCTATATTATAATATTTATATAAAATTATACAATATCTAGTAATATGTTTATGTTATAAAAATAACTACTATATAATATATAACATGAATATAATACATTAAAATATAATTGATATAATAACTATATTGTTTCCTCTTTCTCATCCATGAGTGTCTAGAAGCATCTGGAGAGCAGCATATTTAGCGGATCTATCCACAACCACCCCCTACCCCCAACCCCGTACCTCACGGTGACGATAAAAGAAATCAGCAAGATGAGGATGAGGGCTCCACCCACGGTGCCCACAATGGTGAGGATCAGCTGAAATTCTGAAAGGGAAGACAGAAGAGAGCCCTGGTTAGCTTTAACTGTCAACACGGCATAACCTGGAAGAGAGTCTTAATGAGGCATTATGTAATTTGGTGAGCTGATGGCATATGTCTGGGTCAGGAGTTGTCTTGACTATTAATTGATACAGGAAGACCAGCCCATTGTGGGGAGCACCATTCCCCAGGCAGGGGGTCCTGAACAGAAAGAGAGAAGAGAGCTAGCTGGGAGCAAGTGTGTGGGAAGCAAGGATTCCCTGTGTTCGTTCTCTTTTGCTCTTGACTATGGCTGCAATGTTTGAGTACCTGTCTTGATTTCCTCAAAATAATAAGACTTTAATAATAAGACTGTTTGGGATTATAAACCAAACACCCCCCTTTCCTTCCCTGCCCCCCACCACCCAGGTTTCTCTCTGTAGCTTTTGGCTGTCCTGGAGCTCACTCTGTAGACCAGGCTGGCCTCGAACTCAGGACCTTTTTATTATATAGCCCAGGGTGGCTTTAAACTCACTGCAGTCCTCCTGACTCAGCTATCCTAGTACTAAGATTACAGACATCCACCACTATGCCTGGGTGCTATGGACTCTTGAAATATGACCTTAAGATGGCTTGTAAACGTAACACACAGACCAGTTCCAAACACAGCTTGAAAAGCACTGGAAAACTCACTAATGCCAGTGATGGTGGCACATGCCTTTAATCCAGTAGTCAAGAGGCAGCGGCAGGTGAATCTTTGAGTTCAAGGTCAGCGTGGTGTATGGAGTGAGTTTTAGGCCACCCAGGTTACATAGTAAGACCCTGTCTCCAAAATGAATGAATGAAATTTGATAAGACCTGCTTAAGAATTTAAATGCCTGATTTCTAAACCTATCATGTTTGAACTCACCATCTATAATATAGAATTTGAGTATATGACTGAGGATGCCTTTCTCTGGTCCTAAGTGGGTTCAGAGCCACCAGCTCACCCCTGGGTCTGAGTTCTATTATTTCTAACACAGGTAAACATGGGGTACAGGGCTCAGAAGACAAGCTTGAAACTGAATTTTCCTCTCAGTGAATTCAGGAAGCCTTTGGTGGAGTGGTCAGGACTCTGGATGTGGTCTGCGTGTGTTTCTTGGATGTTTAGGAGTTTAGGGTGTCTATACTCACGGTCTTTGCAGTCCACCCCGCTGTAGCCAAAGGGACACCTGGAACACATTCACGGAGGGAGGCACATTAAAGAGTCTCTTTACTTCTCACCCCAATTTCCCTTTCTGCTTTCCTGTCTGTCTGCCTTGCATTCTGTCCTTCCTGGCTTTCTGTCATCTCTATGCTACCATTTTCTCAAGAGAACACCTTCCTTGGGGTTCTGGAAGTGTGAGGTGCACTCAATCCAGTGTGGCCGTATTTGCTGAAGACTGAACATAATGGCCTCTGAACTTGAGGAAGGCTTGGTCACCCAGGCAAAGCTGAATGAAAACGCACGGAGTCGATGGACGCTCTGAAGGGCCCACGCCATCCATTCAGGCTTGTTTCCTCATTTTCTAATAGGCACCTAGCATGTTTCTCACTGTGCTACCTACTGGTGTTTCTAGGAATATGGAATGCTCAAAAAGTCTTGGATGGGTATTGATGAGATGGCTCAGCGGTTCAAGACACTGGCTGTTTTTCCAGAGGTTCTGAGTTCAATTCTCAGCAACTATATGGTGGTTTGTAACCATCTGTAAGATGCCCTCTTCTGGCATGCAGGTGTACATGCAGATACAGCACTTATACACATAAAGTGAGTAAATATGTCTTAAAAAAAAAAAAACCCAAACCAACCTTCTTGGATAGCAATGACACAGCAATGCTCTATACCTGCCAGCCCATGCCAGCTTGCCAGCTTCCTGACACTAAACCTGCATATGTGCTACAAGCTTTGGCCTAGTTATGTTGTGACAAGGTAAAGATGAAATGATTACTTACTCTTCACAATTCCCGTTCCCGCTTGCCCTCTGGTAGCCCGGCATGCACACACACTCCAGTGGTCCGCTATTCGACTTTACACATTGCTTCTTGTCCTCTGCATTGCAGGGCTCAGAGCATGTTACAGCAGCTTTAAGACAGAGTGATTTCTAGGTCATTTCCAGAAACAATCTCAGAAGAACGAGGAGGAGGAAGAGGAGGAGGAAGAAGAGGAGGATGAGGAGGAAGAGGAGGATGAGGAGGAAGAGGAGGAGGGGGAGGAGGAGGAGTAAGGGGAGGAGGGAGAAGAATGAGGAAGAGAAGGAGAAGAAGGAGAACAAATGTGCTTTTGTGCATATTGTGTGTGTTGTGTCTATGTGTGTTGTGTGTGTGTTGTGTTTATTATGTGTGTGTTATATGTGTGTATTGTGGTGTGTTATGTAGAGCATATGCCATAGGACATGTGTGGAAGTCACAGGACAAATTACTTTATGGGCAGAGTCAGTTCTCTCAGGTAAACTGAGTAAACTCAGGTCACCAGACTTGCTCAACAAGTGTTTTTGCTGGTTGGCCATCTCATCCAGAGACGATCTCTTCAACTCCAAGATGACATGTCACAGATTACAATTTTGTGCAGTTTTTTTTCTAAGTAATTTAAGGATGTACCATGGGCACTGTGCTGACTCTTACCCAGCTCCTAGGCTAAAGTCAAAATACACATGGGAACTCAAAGCAGCCATGACTGTCTTTTGAAAATACTAGCTCTTGCTTCTTACTTTCTTAGCCTCTCTCTTGCCCTCTTTTGGGCTCTCCTCTCTTCCACCTTCCCTTGCTCCCTCTCTCCACATGGTCATGACCTGCCTCTGCTTCTCTACTCTCTCTCTCTCTCTGCCTCTACTACCCTCTTAGCTCCCCTCCCCATGGCCTGAATAAACTTTAAAAAAAGAGAAAATACTAGAGGATGGAGTGAGAGTGGGAAGGAAGTTTGGAAGCAGCTGTTACACTTACCAACACAAAAAGGAACCTGCGGATTCAGCCTATCCAGCCCAGGTTTGCATGTGCATTGTAAACCATCCTCACAAAAGCTGCCATTCCTTACACAACCATAATAATCACACAAATTTTGACCTGTGAGAGGCATAAATACACAAAACACCAAATTGAATAAGCACATTGAGGAAGCCCATATAGATAACTCATGACAGCATTTCACCCTTGCTCCCTGTGTAGTCTTTCAGTTCATTGAGTTTTCTGGATCTATGTTTCCTTTACCTATAAAATGGCGCTCATAAGTCTTGTTCCCTTGTTTGCAGTGAGAATAGAAAGATCTAATGTAAATGACGGCGCCCACATGGGGACCTCAATAACACTTCATTATTTTGTTCATTTGTAGATACAGTGACATATAAAATTTAGGCTAACGACACTAAAGTTTTTTAGTTTTTGCTTATCTTGGTTTGGGTTTTTCAAGGCAGGGTTTTTCTGTGTAGCTCAGGCTGTCCTGGAACATGAGCTGTAGACCAGGCTGGTCTTGAACTCAGAGATCCATCTGCCTCTTCCTCCTGAGTACTAGGATTAAAGACATGTGACACCATACTCAGATTTTGACACTGTGTTAATTTGTTTAAAAAAAATTTACAGTGTGTGAGTGTGTGAGAGAGTTATGCCACGTGTGCATGTTCCCACAGGGGTCAGAAGAAGGTGTCAGATTCTCTGGAGCTGCAGTTAAAGGCATTTGTTAGGCACCTGACATGGTTGCTGAGATTCAAGCTCCAGTTCAGTTTTCACAGTTAAACAAGTGTTCTTAACCACTGACCATCTCTGCAGTCCCTGGCTTTTCTTCCTAGGCTAGAGAATCCTCTGGAAGATGCTAAGCAGGAACTTGCCCTGAGAGAACAGCCTTCGAAGAATGCTAGTCTGGGTGTGAGTGCTGGGGATAAGAGGGTGAGTCTGAGAGTGGACTGGGCAGAGGACTGGGAAGGGGTTAGAGAAGTGGTATTCCTCTCTAATAAAGATCCCAAGCCATGGCTAACCCACTGAGACTTGAAAATACTTCTGTCTTAGTCAGAGTTTCTATTGCTGTGATGAAACACCATGACCAAAGAGACAGCTGAGAAGGAAAGGGTCTGTTTGGCTCACACTTCCACATCACAACTCATCATCAAAGGAAGTCAGGACAGAAATGCAAGCAGAGAAGACAGCTGGAGACAGCAGGGATGGCCCCGCCCACAATGGGCTGGGCGATGGGCTGGGCCTTCCCCCACCAATCACTAATTATGCAAATGTCCTGAAGCTTCCGTACAGCCTGATCTTAAGAAGACTTTGTCTCAGTTGAGGTTTCCTCCTCTCAGATGACTCTAGCTCAGATCAAGTTGATATAAAACTAGCCAGCACAACCTTTAATTCTTTTTTTTAAAGAATTATTTATTCATTTAATATATATGAGCACACTGTAGCTGTCTTCAGACACACCAGAAGAGGGTGTCAGACCTCATTACAGATGGTTGTGAGCTACCATGTGGTTGCTGGGATTTGAACTCTGGACCTTCAGAAGAGCAGTCAGTGCTCTTAACTCCTGAGCTATCTCTCCAGTCCCCCCTCCCCAACCTTTAATTCAAGATCTAGAGAAAGAGAATATATTTTGAGGCCAGAGTAGCAAAAGGTGACTTCCTCCTGGTGCGGAGGCATTGGCTTCCTTCTGAGGTAGTTAGCTTTGGCTGTCTCTAGATGTCAGTTCAGGGTACTAGGTTAATCTACTTAAACAGACATGACAGGTTTCAGAATGGAGGGAGGTGTTCAAAGAGGTGATCTAAAAAGCAGGTTTCAGAGCTGACACTGAGTAGTTTCAGCTCTGAAAATGAGGGATTATATGTATAGATCAAGCATATAGAAATGAGAAAGCTGCAGTTGAGGAGGTGTCCCCAAGATTATCCTGAGAAACAGATAAGTCATTCTTATCTGATGATTACCTGTGGTCAGTGTCTATGCTGATGGGGACTCTCAGTTTCTTCATATGTGGGCTAAATTCCACCTGTCCTCAAACAACACAGGGCCCAGGGCCCAGGGCACAGAGGCCACTGCTACTCTAGACAAAATTCTGAGCCCAAGAAATACATTGGTGAATAGCAGAACTTTGTCTCAATGTATTTATGCTCTAGGTCCTAACACATAACACATGATAAGAAGGAATCTTTGTAAAGCCCCAAAGAAAGAGAAAAGGTTTTGGGAAACTCTAAGTGAACATATTTATTTATGTTTTGAAAAACAGAACTCAGGGGTTGGGGAGAGGGCTCAGTCAATAAAGTGCTGTTGTCCCAGCGTGAGAACACAAGTTCAATCTCAAGCAAGCACAGGAAAAAGGCAGGCGTGGTGGGGCCCACATGACACTCTAGCTCTGAAGAAGTGCAGACCTTGGGGTCCACTAGCCCGACAGCATAACCTAATCAGTGAGCTCAGAGGCAAGTGAGATGAGACTCTGCTTTAAAAAGGTAGACCTGTGGGAGGTGGCTCAGTGCAGAACCCACAGTTAGCTTCCAGGAGATCCTAGGTTTAATCCCCAGCCCCAGGGAGACGGCCAGAAGTCAGGGTAGATAGCTGCTGATGGGCAACAGCTGCAGAGATTGACTTCCAGACAAACACACACACACACACACACACACACACACACACACAGAGAGAGGCTGTGTGGGAGGGTGGGGAGGGTTTAAGTAAAATCACTTAGTACTTACTGAAATAGCTTTCCACGATGTCATCCTTCTCAATTGCATTGTGAATCGCAAGAGATACAGTGTATTCGATTTCAGTAGTGTCTTCCCTAAACATATTTACTACTGATACATAGACCTGCATTGCAGATCTTGCTGACATTGAAGGGGTCGTGCTGAAAGAGAAATTAGAGATGTCAATGGAGGAATCAAACTGAGGAGTCAGTGAGTAGCATCTGAACCTCCCTGATGCCCAAGTCTGCTGTGTGCGCTCTAGCCCTGACCCACTGTCCTATCTCCACTGCTGTAGACCACATATGGAGGCCGGGGGGTAACACAGTGTCAAATTTTCAGCCTCCTGCCTTCTATTTGATGTGTACTCAGAGAAAACTATAATGAAAACAATTATTTTTTTTCCAAGATTTATTTATTTATTTTATGTATGCGAATATGCTGTCTTCAGAGACACCAGAAGATGGCATCAGATCCCATTACAGATGATTGTGAGCCAATATGTGGTTGCTAGGGATTGAACTCAGGACCTCTGGAAGATCAACCAGTGCTCTTAACTGCTGAGCCATCTCTCTAGCCCCAAAACATTCTTTTGGAAGGTTCTTGGAGTTCTCAAGCCAGGTATGGTTTACAATGAAAGGATCCAGCTGAACTGGTCCACAGGACAACTTGGTCCATGTGAACAAGATGCGGGGCAGCCATCACCAGCTGTCCTTCCCAGGCCACAGCCTGCTTCCCATGGCTGGAGTCAGTGGGATTTTAGAGGCACCACGGAGTCACACGGCTTCTTCTGCAGAGCGTTGGCTAGCCACCTCTTCTTTTGTATGAGTGTGTGTGTGTGTGCGTGTACATGACGAAGGCCAGAGACTGACATTGAGTGCCAGCTGCTCTCTGCCTTAATATTATTATTTTTACTTGCTTAGCCAATAAGTGTATTGTGTTCACAAGGGAGAAAATCATCACAGAAAACTAGCTTTTAGCACTCTGTTTCCAAGCTCCGAGGAAGCTTGCTTTATTTTGAGCTGCCCAATCTTTCTTCTGAGCAAGGGACATTTAGGGTCATTGCATTTCTCTTTTGGAGGGGGTCATTATTTTCTTTAAAATAAGTTTATTTAATTTAATTTATTTTTGTGTATGGGTATTTTGCCTAAATGGATGTCTAGGCAGTGTTTACATGGCTGGTTCTCACAGCGGCCAGAAGAGGGTGTTGGAGACCCCGGGACTGGGTACTGGGAATCAAACTTGGGCCCTTTGGAGAAACAAACAGTGCTTTTAACAAACAACCCACACTTCTCTCTAGTTTCTCTCTTGGGCTCTTTCTCATAGACTAGATTCTCTTACATAGCAGCATGAGCTTTCTTTTTTTTCTTTTTCCTTTTTAGTTTTTTCGAGACAGAGTTTCTCTGTGTAGTCCTGGCTGTCCTGGAACTCGCTCTGTAGACCAGGCTGGTCTATAACTCAGAGGATGTCTTTAACTCATAGACATTCATCTGTTTCTGCCTCCCAAGTGCTGGGATCAAAAGTGAGTGCCACCACTGCCTAGCAGAGCTTTCTTATTCAATCCTTTCTCATGTCTGGAGATTTTTTTACTTATTTATTTATGTATTTATTTATTTGTGTGTGCACGCATGTATGCATGTGTGCTTGTGTTCGTGCATGCATGTGCATGTGCATTTGTGCTTTGTGTGTGTGTGCGCGCGCGCGTGTGCATGCAGGTGTGAAAGTTCATGAGTGCTGCAGCACACACACATATGAAGGTCAGAGAACAACTTTCTAGAGATGAACTCACACAATCTGTAACATTCTGTCCCGTGATGTACTTCCTATGCCTTTTCATGGATCATGGCCAGGAGTCACCTGGAACTGTGATTGGTGGACAGATGAGCCTGTATCCATAGCTCCCTTCTGGGCCCCAGAACTTTATTACCAATTGCCATTCTAGCACGTGGCCTCCAATGGCAGGCGAGTGAAGGCCTGGGATGTGTTCTTCTCCATGGACCCCCACTTGCCTCTGTGTTCCTTGGCCATGCCACACCTAAGGGCCAGCAGCAGGCAAGTGCTGTCGCCTGTGGCTTCCCCATAGTACTCGGTAGCTCACGAGCACAGGCTGTTACAGACCCCCTTCCAGCTGGCATAAGCAATCTGAAAGATGACGTTCCCGTCAGCTACAAGAGCTGTCGTCTCCCTATATTTGAGTGTGTGGTATGGGCTTTTGTCCTGGAGCACTAAGCAGTTTTGAGCGTAGTAACCAGTTTTGTCCTCTCATCATCCCCTGAATTCTCCTGTTGTCCTTGATGGCATTAGCAAACCCCATCCTGGAACACTGTGGCTCTACATAGACCTGCAGGCCCACCAGTGAGGGGGTAGGATAGTCTAACAGGGATCCCACTGTCTCCATTCCCCAAGCACCGAGTGGGGCTTTGACGTGGGTTCTGGGGACCCAAACTCAGTTCCTTGTGCTTTGGGGCAAACACTTTACCAACTGAGCCACCTCCCCTGCCCCATGGCTATTGCTTCTTGACTCATCACACAACGCAAGATGGCTTGTGACCTGGGGAGCTCAGGAAGAGCAGAAGTGAAGCAATGATCCGCTGCCTCCACAGTACCTCACTGGTCCAAAGCCAACTCACCTCACTTTAAGAATTATAGTCTGTCCAAAGTCAGGCTGATTGAATGTTTCTGCAAACTGTGGAGGGAAGCAGAGGTAATAACAAGGGGAACAAATGTAATTATATTCTAGGTTTAGACATTTCTTTCCTTTTTCTCTCCCTTCCTCCAATCCTTCTGTCTTTCCTCCCTCCCTCCCTTCTTCCCTCACTTCTTATGTCAAGTTGGGAGGCAGAGACAGAAGAATCACCCGGAAGTTGGAAGGCCAGCTAGCTTGGAATATACAAAGTGTGGCAGAAACAAGAGGCCATGTCCCAGCAAGGAGGAAGGAAAGCCAACACCTGAATGTTGTCTTTTTACACAAACACTATGACATACTCACACCAGTGCATGTGCGTGCACACACACACGCACATACACACACACTAAATAAAATATTTTTAAAAGAAGAATAACATGGGGGCTGGAGAGATGGCTCAGTGGTTAAGAGCACTGACTGCTCTTCCTGAGGTTCTGAGTTCAATTCCCAGCAACCACATGGTGGCCCACAACCATTTGTAATGGGATCTGATGCCCTTTCCTAGTGTGTCTGAAGATGGCAACAGTGTACTCATATATGTAAAAAAAATAAATAATTCTTAGAAAAAAGAGAAAAAGAACAATAACACAAAAATGTTTTCTAAAATCAAATAAAAATACTCTATGAAACTGTGAGGATGCTTGACCACCTCCTGGACTCCCCTGACAGAGCTCAGGTGTCTAAACACTGGCTGGCTGAACGCTATGGAGAGTTTCCTAGCTCTGTCTCTGTTCTGTCTCTCTGTCTCTCTCTGTCTCTCTCTGTCTCTGGTGGTTTCAAGACGGGGTTTTCTGTGTAACCCTGGCTGTCCTGGAACTCACTCTGTAGACCTGGAACTCAGAGATCCCCCTGCTTCTGCCTTCTGCTGGGACTAAAGGCATGCATTACCACACCAAGCAAACTAGTTTATTTCAAAAGAAACTGTTAGAGCTCCTGTTTACTTCAAACCATACCAAAGCTTCTGTAACTGGCAGGCCTGGAGCAGTGTCCCCAGGCTGCTTTCTGGAGGCATGGCAGGGCTGTGCTGGGTGCCCTACCTCAGGTGCACAGACACATGGAGGCCCTGGAATCCCTGAGGAGCCCCCTGCCCACCGGGAGGGGCACATTTCACTTTTCCAACAAAAAGCATAACTGTTATGTGGCCACATGAAGAGCAGTTCCATGCTTTGCTGGTCCAGCTGAGAAGGAAGAAACTTCATAGAGTTTGGAAAAAACTTCATAGAAAATGGGAAAATACTTACAAAATCGACAACATAGTTGTGCAACTTTTGATAGTTCACAGAGTTTTTATCTTCCAGTTCAGCTGTTTCAGTCACACTCATGCTAATCTCTCCAGGGAATGTCTTTCCTGAAAATTAGGCAAAGCCTCTCTGAGCTATTTGATGTTAATAGGGCTATTGCAATCCTGTGTCTAAAGTGTGCTACTTTTATTCTTTTCTCTTTCTTTTCCTTTGCATTCCCCCCCCCCCCCTGCTTGAAACATGCTCTCACTGTGTAGTCCTGTCCACAGGCTGCTCTGAAACCCCATTTGTAGATCAGGGTAGCTCCAAATTCACAGAGAACTGCCTGGTCTGTCTCCCAAGTGCTGGAATTAAAGGCATGTGCCCCTGTCTCTGGCCTATTTTCTTACTCTTGAACTTAGTGCATACTATTTGAAATGGAAGGAATTTGGGGGCATCATTTATATAGAGTAAATACTCAGAAGTCAGTTTATCAGTACCAAAAATACAAACTTTGGGAGACATATCTCTAACTATTGTGGGCAACATAGTCTGTCTGCTTTCTATACAACTGGCCTGCTGCAACAAGAAAAGTAATTTTCTACTTATAAGGCAGAACAAAAAAATATCATTTAAACCATTGGTTCTTGGGCCAGTGAGATGGCTCAGCGGTTAAGAGCACTGACTGTTCTTCCAAAGGTCTTGAGTTCAATTCCCAGGAACCACATGGTGGCTCATAGCAATCTGTAATGGGATCTGATGCCCTCTTCTAGTGTGTCTGAAGACAGCTATAATGTACTCACATACACGAAATAAACACCACTACTACTACTACAATAAAAAAATCTCAGTGGTTCTCAACCTTTGTAATGCTATGACCCTTTAATATAGTTCCTATGTTGTGGTGATCTCCAACCATAAAATTATTTTTGTTTCTACTTCATAACTATAAATTTGTATTGGTTATAAATGATAATGTAAATATCCTTATTTTCTGGTGGTCTTAGGTGACCCCTGTGTGTCACCCCCAGGAGGAGAACCACTGACTTAGAAGGCAAGCAAGCAGGCTTTGGGTTCCGGAGCGCTGGGTGACCTAACCCAGCTTGCGCTGAGGCCCTTTCTAAGTCCATTTCTGAAGCTCTGACAGCTCAGGTCAAGCTCCCAGCTGGCTTCCTTCTCCTGCCTCAGTGCCCCGTGGTTGCGGTTGTACACTGTAGACAAGTCCTTATTTTGTAGTCAGTTTTCAGGGGAAGCTGGCTCATTTTGTACCTCATTTTGTATCTAGCACATTCTGAAGCTGTGGAGGGATGGTTTGTCCCACAGCAAACCTTCGGCCTAGCTTGCAAATCTGCATTACTCTACCCCCACTTCCCCAGGATTGGCTGGAACAAAAACAGACCCTCCCCTGGTCTTCCTCACCTCCAGATTTCCTTCTGCCCCTTGTACTATTGTTTGAGATTCCTGGAAAGTCCACTTCAAATATGAGATGCAGGGCTCTGCCTTGGTTATCCTTTGGAACTTACCTTTCACACATGACGGTGATGAAGAGTTGCTGTAGTAATAGCCTTCTAAACACAAGCAGAAGTGGCTGCTGTGCAGCTTAAAACAAGAAGCAGG